>NW_027256881.1:109348815-109353815 GCF_029215685.1 Pituophis catenifer annectens | reverse complement strand
TACCATTGTAAACCAAGTGCAAGTTAAGGATCACATTTATGTGGTTCAGAGAAGGAAAGATCTGAATTGGTTTTAAAAAAGAAGTCTACTCTGTTTGAGTGTTTAGAAAATCAACCTGATTCAATTCAGATATACAAGTCAATTCAGGCCAAGTTTTTACATCAGACCTGACTTATTATTTGATTAGGACCAATGGCATACAATTTTACATATGGAGAAAGCACGGAAGTGGGCAAATTCAGAGAATGATTCACACAAGTCTGGAGAACACACACAGGAGAAGCTGATAACTAAGTTAACCTGCAATAAGGTGTATCTATATCTATCATTTTTCCTGAACCAACTACCAGCTCAGAGCTCTGACATCTCAGGGCTGTTTCAAGCTTTCACAAATACACAAAAACCACAAAAAAGCTCTCATTTTTCTTAGCATGTGCTTCTGTTTGATGTTCCGGATTTGAAGAGCTTGTTAGAGCAAGACTTACAGCTATTGTGAAGACATTTGTGTCTCTTTTGTCACATTCCATTTACCATTATTTTTCTGATCACTGCTTTAGACAATGACAAAGTTTCTAAGACAAGGTCTGTCATAGATGGCATTTTGACAAACAGAGAATTAAATTTCCATTCGTGAGCAAAAGGGAAAAGTAACACAAATAAGACAAACAAACAAAAAAAAAACCCCAACAACAACTAGAAGAGCAAAAGGAAAGAGAAGGAAAACAAAAGGCCACTCTGGAACTGCTATTCACGGGGATTTTATACATAGCAAGACAGATGACCGGGATCCAAATTGTAAAAAGCATCTCACAGACATTGATGCGTTTAACATTGTATGAAGTGAACTGCATGTGGTGAGGAAAAACACTTGTGCGATGGGGGGGGGGAAAACATCTTGTTGGATGCTTTACAATGATGGGCAAGTAAGAAACCTTGTCCTATGTACAGCATTCTACTTGAACATGCTGCCATATCCTTGCTTCTTTGCACTGCCAATAAATAGCAATAGCTGGTTGCTCACAATTGATTTTCCTAAATCCAGGATAAACCCAGCACTGAGAGACATTAGTAGCAGGATGTATCTGAATGCTGCCTAGTCAGATAAGAGCATGGACGGTAGCTTGAAGAAGGAAGTACGCCCTGATTTTCTTCAAAACAGGCTGGAAAACAGACAAAATGGCAGAAGAGAAGAAGGAAGAAAGAGTGACTACCTAGCTATAGGAAGGCACTTTTGAACCCAACCCAGAGTGTTAGGAAATGATTTTACCTAACTTGTTGGGTTGGCAATATATAAACTAGAAATATAACTTTAAGACTGCTGTATTGCATCATACTGTGTCCTGATTGGCTAGCTCTGTAGCCAATGTCCTTAAAAGGAAGCTAGAAACCTGGTTTGTTTGTCTTTGCTTCTCTTTGCTTTTTGCTGTGTTTGCTACTGTTTGCAAATATAGAAGAACTGTTAATATGTATGACTACGGCGACTGGTAAGAAGACTTTGTTATTGGATTATCCCTGGACTATTGTTTAACTATCTTCTGCTTTATCTGTGTATGACCTGGACTGTTTATTGGACTGTGCCTTATTACTATTTCCTGAAAGTAAACAGAACTCAGTGTATCTCTGTGTTGGCTGTGTTATTCCTAACTACTCTTAATCGCTTTTCATGTGCACACCCTTGCTACTCAAGGGTTGCTCTGTGAATTCCTCAACACAGAGCACCGCAGATTGAAAGGAAATGTAGTAATTCTGGCCCATTAAGCAACAAGAACCTCAAGCATTCTCAACACAGATGGATAAAAGTAATAGGGAAACACCATTTCTGATGGACTGCACATTCATAGCAGTGATTACCTATGAAAGACAATGGCATCACAGACAATGGTTACCTATGAATATGTATATCAATGCATGCATACCTGTCTGGTTTTTCATCTTCAGAATGATAATCTGAAGTGCAACTTGAGAACTGCAGCAAATTAAAAGCCCTGTAACAATATGCAGAGCAATAACTTTGCTATTGCATAGATATTTGTGGCCTGCATACATTTGGTGAAGTGGATGCTCATTCACAGGAATTTGTACCATATTAAATTAATCTTTAAGATGCTATAAAACTCTTTGTTATCATGCATTCACAGTTGAATGACCTTAGTGCAAAGTTTCCACTCACTTTGATATTGAAGAAAGGATAGGCTGAACACAATAGACAAATTACAGTTGATACTGATCAGAGTCTGGAATTTTTTTTTAAAGAAAGCTTCTTAACAAAAGGAAGGATTATTATCTGGTTTATCGTTTTATTACAACAAAAACTTCCACCAAATATTGTTTTCTTCTCTGAGTTTTTCTCTTTTCTTCTCACCCTTGTGCTGAATTGCCAGCAGAAAAAGCACATACACATTTGCATTTGCGTATTCCATGCACTGTTAGTAAAAAAAAAAAAAAAAAAAAAAAGCCTCACCATGATGTATTATTATAGAACAGTCAATATCATGTTTCATATCATTTGTCAGTATTTTAAAACAGCCATTACTGCTGGTAAACTAGACAAGCAAACATATTTTTTTTCCTTCCTTCTTTAAAGGTCAAATCTGTCACTCAGTTACAGAAGAAAAATCCTCACTGAAAATCTGATTTTCTTGAAAGCGGTAGGCGGGGGAATGGTGTAAAGTAGTAGAGACCTGAGACCCTGCTGTGTTTGTGCTGGAATGGGAAGGAAGGGAGGGAGGGAGCAGAGGTAGTATTCTGCTAGTGGAAATTTTGAGTAATTTGGAGAACCGGTAAATGCCACTTCTGACTGGCCCCAGCCCCATCTATTCTCTGCCTCCCGAGTCCCAGCTGATCAGGAGGAAATGGGGATTTTGCAGTAACCTTCCCCTGCCATGCCCATCAAGCCATGACACACCCACCAAGCCACGCTCACAGAACCGGTAGTAAAAAAATTTTGAATCCTACCACTGGGAGGGAGGGAGGGAAGGGAAGGAGGGAGGGGGGAGGGAGGGAGGAAGGAAAGAAGGAAAGAAGGAAGGAAGGAAGGAAGGAAGGAAGGAAGGAAGGAAGGAAGGAAGGAAGGAAGGAAGGAAGGAAATGCATTTACTTCCTTAAGGGAAACAGAGGCTTTAGGGGACTTAAGGCTAGCAGAATTTACTTAATGTTTGGGAAGATTTTGGAGCTTGCTGACACAACCTTCCTCTGCAGTCTTCTTTTAAATAGTTCCACATTTAAAAAACAAACACAGCATCAGGATTGTAAGACCTATAGACTTCGGTATGATCACAGCAGGAGTACTGATGAAGCCAGATCTTCTCAAAGAATGGAGATGGAAATGGACTTCCTCCTACAGCCCTTGTATCACAGTGGCTGTACATAAATTGATAGCAACTAAGATCCTTGCTCATCCCATAAGAAATTTTGTGTCAGTCATAGTATGGAAAAAATGATCTGATTGTATAATGATCATTATTTTTCATAATATAAATGTATATATTACTTTTTTAAAAGTATGTAATATATGTTCTTCAATTGCACCAGATTCTATCACCAGTAAAAGCTACTTTTACTGATAGCTTAGGCTAGTAAATGGCTCTCCTTTCTAAAGCTGATGAAAACATACAGCCCTTGCGAGTAATGTGGTATAAGAACAACATCCTTTGTAGCCATGCAGATATCTGCTTGGGATGGGATTTTACTTTTCTAATTCATAGAAATGTGATGCAAGGCAGAGCTAAAAATTAGAAGAAAAGTTTTCATTTCATTTATTTATATCAACCATATAAATAAAACAACATAATGAGAAGAGCAAATCCTCAGTGAGAAAGAAGAAAAATCTCTTTTTTCCTTCTTTCTAGTTGCTGCTAGAATTGCACATTTATCAGCATTGAACTTGGAGTAAACTAAATATTTTCAAAGAAAAGTTAGAACATATATGAATTATACCAATAGGCAAATCATTGGTGAGCTGTTGTTACGTTTAAGGACAAAAGGCATGGAAATTAGCATGAGAACAACACTGGGCTATACGATGATCATGAAGAACATCATGGAGCTCAGAGCTCCAAATGACACATTTAGAATAGCAATGACACTTAGACTTATATACTGCTTCATAGTGCTTTATAGTCCTCTCTAAGTGGTTTACAGAGTCAAATGGCTGTAGCATTATTATTAATCCTTCTTATTATCTTTCTTACCACCCACTTATTCATATTATTATTACTATGTATCATTATTCTGTTGCTCTGTATGTACTCTGAGAACTTCTGGACTAGAGGCAAATTCCTTATGTGTCTAATCACACTTGTTCTGTTCCGTTCCGTTCCGTTCCGTTCCACTCCATTCCACTCCACTCCACTCTACTCTATCCAGTCCAGTCCAATCCAATCCAATCCAATCCAACCCAACCCAACCCAATCCAAATGAAGTGTATAGCACAATATGATAAATACACAAAAAAGGAATTTTCTGGTTTTTCCTAGTCCTCCTCAGCAGCCTAGGCAGTAATGTAATTTCCAGTAAACATTCCATATAAAGTGAGCTTCCCAACTCCAATGTTCCATCAATGAGCCGTCCAGAGTCCCTAGGGAGTTGGGCGGCATAGAAATATGATTAATTAAATTAATTAATTAAATGATGTCATCCAGTGTTATACATCTCACAGCAGTTTGCTCACACATGATCTAACCTGGAATCCACTTCCCTATCCTTTTTCCCAAGGGCACGCTTTCATTCCAGGCTTTCCATATGGAGCAGCTTCAAAATATAGCAACTGCCACCTGAATTAAAAAGTATGGCCAGTATATTTCCTGGAGGCACGGGAATTTACCTACGCTGTATGTTTTCTCTCATTTCAGATGCTGTTTTTGAGCCTTCAGCCATAGTGATCATAGTAGCCTTTCCTGACAGATAAACCTATTAAATACAAAGAAATTAAAAAGGCAAGACTCTCGGGCTACCAGATACCTTCATAAATATATTCTTAAAATAACGATTTTGTGTTTGTG